>NC_056741.1:13230659-13250659 GCF_019279795.1 Protopterus annectens | reverse complement strand
TGGCCAACATCAATGGTAGAAAGAAAAGTCTTAAGTTTTTTACAGTGGGTGATATGAATCCACAAAGTCCTCTCTGCGATCTTTATAGCCGTAGGTATCAAGATAAGTACTTGATATGGGCCTTCTCACCTGGGGGATGACCAGTTCTTTCTCTTCACAATTCGGATCCACACCCAGTCCCCGGGTGCCATGCTTAACAAGGTTTCACTTCTGGAATCTGCAAAGGAGTCATTGGTTACAAGAGACTTGACATTTAGCAGCTTTTTCATATAATCCGCCAGATCCTCACCCCCCTCACGTTCTGCTGGCAACAATCCTTGCCATTGCGGGATGTAATATGGTCTCCAAAACAAAAGTTCAAATGGTGTAAGTCCTTTGTAGGAGGGTGAGATTCGCATGTACAGGAGTGCCAATGGAAGACACGCAGTCCAGGATCTATGCATTTCTGCCATCAGCTTGCGGAGTTTACTCTTCAAGACACCATTGTGTCTCTCCACCAGTCCAGCTGACTGCGGATGGTAAGCACAATGGTACTTAAGATCAATTTGAAACACTTGACCCAACTTCTGCACAATCTGGTTTACAAAATGAGACCCATTATCACTATAAATGCACCTTGGAAGGCCAAATCGGGGAATTATTTCTGTTGTCAAAAGCTTTGCTACTGTGTGTGCATCAGGATGCTTTACTGGAAAAGCTTCTACCCACTTAGAAAAAGCATCAATTATAACTAGACAGAACCTTTTTCCCTCTGAAGGTGTCAACTCAAAGTCCATACAGAGTGTGTGGAATGGATATGGAGGGGTAGGGAATGCCTGCTGAGATTTTCTAACTCCCCCCTGAGCATGATACTTTGCACATAATAAACAAGATAAACAGAATTGCTTTGCATAAGTTGAAAATCCTTTACACCAAAACACCTTAGACACTATTTGAACCATTGTCTGTACTCCTACATGGGCAGGTCCATGGCCAACCAATGCAGCATACCTAAAAAGGTTTGAGGGTAATACCATTTTGCCATCTGATGCCCTATACAACCCATCCTGTTGATTGATACCATATTTCACCCAACGACATTTTTCTTTCTGTGTTGTCAATGTTTGCATTACTTCTAGTGTCTCTAAGTCTAAGAGGTGTCCGGGCTCTAAATCATTATAATGTAAAAGCAAATCATTTTCTTGAGCTGCCTTTTTTGCAGCCATATCAGCAAGGGCATTTCCCCTGGAGACAGGATCTTTTCTGTTGGTATGTGCGGAACATTTACATATCGCTATCTGGAGTGGTAATTGCACTGCATCTAACAACTGTAAAATTAAATCTCTGTGATTTATTGGTTTGCCTGTCGCAGTAACCATTCCCCTATTCTTCCATTGTTGAGCAAAAACATGTACAGTAGAGAAAGCATATTGACTATCTGTATAAATTGTCACTTTCTTACCCTCCCCTAATGTACAAGCTCGAGTCAAAGCCACTAACTCAGCTGCTTGTGAAGAATAAATGTTTGACAATCCTTTTGCTTCCAAAACTTCAGTTTCTGTGGTGACAGCATACCCTACTAGTGTTCTTCATACAGTGTCCTTCTTTGCTGATCCATCTACAAACAAAACAAGATCAGAATCTACCAACGGAACATCTGTTAAATCTGGTCGGGGAAGTGCTTTGTCATGAATGCTCTCTAAACAAACGTGGAGTACCTTCTTCTGGAGTCGGCAAAAGTGTTGCCGGATTAAGAGTAGTACATCTTTCTATGGTCATGTGGCTGTGTCAGCAGCACTGTCATACATGACAAATGTCGACTAGGAGATAAAAAGGTTATCTTATCATGCAAAAGTATAGTAGCTACTAGATTTCGAACTCGCAATTTTAATGGGTGAAACAAAACTAATGATGCTGAGGCTTGCACTGCCATGGCAGCTGCCACTACAGCTTGAACACAATGCGGCAATGCCCTTGCAACAGGATCTAATCTGGAGGAATAAAAAGCTATCGGTCTCTGTTTATCCCCATGTACTTGTACCAGAACCGAAGTCATATATCCTCCCTTACAATCAACCATTTGTACAAACTGCTTAGAATAGTTCGGAAAACCCAAAACAGAGGATCCTGCTATCAGTTGCTTAATTCTATTAAATGCTTGTATTGCCTCATCTGTCCACTGTATGTTACTTTTAGCTGCCATGGGAGTGTCATAGATCAGTGTGGTCAATGGCCCTACTTCTTCAGCATAATTAGGAATCCAACTTCTACAAAAATTAGTCACACCTAAATCAACATCATCTCTCGCTTAATCGTAGGCATAGGTGCTTCAAGAATTGCTTGTTTTCTTTTATTTTCCAACTGTCTGCCTTCCTGCGAGACTAAGTAACCCAAGTACTTTACTTGTGCTTTCCACAATTGTAACTTCTCTTTATTTACTTTATGTCTTTGCTCAGCTAAAAAACTAAGAAGGGCTAGGGTATCCTTTCTACAACTTTCCTGCATGGGTGAGGCCAACAAAATATCCTCTACATACAACAGAACCTGGCTTCCCTCTGGGGGAACAAACTGAGCTAAATTCACAGCCATTTCTTGTGCGAATATTGTCGGACTCTCACAATAACCCTGTGGCAATCTGGTGTATGTGTATCTTTTACCTTGATAAGTGAATGCAAACCAAAATCTACTCTCCTTATGTAGTGGTATGGAGAAAAAGGCATTGCTTATATCTAGGACAGAAAAATATCTGTGCTGAGGTAGTAAATCATTAAGTAATGTATAGGGGTC
Organism: Protopterus annectens; assembly: GCF_019279795.1. Taxonomy (NCBI): domain Eukaryota; kingdom Metazoa; phylum Chordata; order Ceratodontiformes; family Protopteridae; genus Protopterus; species Protopterus annectens. Next base: position 13,247,893 of record NC_056741.1, on the reverse strand, counting down.
AGGGACCACCGGTGCTCTTGGGATCACAGCTGAATTAACTGCTTGTAAATCCTGAACCAACTTCCATGACCCATCCGGTTTCTTTACAGGAAACAATGGAGTATTGCAGGGTGAATATGGGCATTCAACAAGAATTCCTACCTGTTTAATAACTGGCTTAATTCCTTCCTCTGCTTGCTTACTTAGTGGATATTGGTGCTTATGAGGTCTAAAACCTAACTTTGCAGTTATACAAACTTCACCTGCTGTTTTCATTAATCCTACATCTCCTTTACCTTTTGACCATAAATCTACAGGCAAGGCATTTAATGCACTATCTTTCTCTTGAGTTAGGAGGATTTGTCATGCCATTTCTGTTTTGTCATCCCTGAGGTGCACACTTGGTCATGCCCAAGTCACCCAATTTAATCTTTGTACCTGGATCTGTTGATCTTTCAACTGACTTTCAGACATTGTGTTCCAAATTGTTGCCTTTTTCGCCAAATCTACCCAATGTGTCCCCACTGCTTTAGTAACTGAGATATGTGGGCTATAACTTGAGCGATATAAAGAACTCATTTCCTTAGTCAAAGTACAGGTTACTACTGTATTACCTTGTGTATCCCAAAACATATCATTCAAAATTATCCTTGCACACTTGTGCTTAAAGAATTCTTTTTCAAATTCTTTATCCGGACCAGGGGCCTTATAGAACATTGTACAATGTAAGTACGCCGCAACCTGTGGTGACCCACTCCTAGATTTACTTAGAGCTAGATTGATCAATTCTGTATCAACCCTCCCCGGGCCATCTGAGTTCAAGTCTAGGCTATACCAGTAAAACAAGTCTAGTACTCCCTGTACTACTAAGCCATCCGCTAGCCTTTTTGCCTCAATACCTTTAGGTGTGGGAATTGCCGCTATTCCAAACACATGCATCAAATCTCTTCCTAGCAAATTAACTGGACAAACTTTTGATATAATTACCCTACACCTAACAGTTTGGTTTGTTTGTGGATCTGTGACCAGTAGAGGATGAGACAGTGGTTCCTTATAAATTTTCCCGTTTGCCGCTTTTACAAGGACAAACTCATCTGTTTCGCAGTTCGGAGGTAGAACTTCTGGACCCAAAAGTGTACGCGATGCACCTGAATCACATAAAAACTCCACTTTTTGTCCCTCAACCAAAAAGTCTATCATGGGTTTCTGATCTAGATGCATAGCAATACCCACATTTGCCAGGTTTATGACTTCACAGTCACAATCCCGCCCTTCCATTACAGTGTTTCTGACATTCATCGTAGAGAGTGTCTGCCTCTTCACTATCCCCATAATGAAGATGGCACCTTTCTTTACTATCATATAGTCATGTGGAGCCCTTGTTCGTAAGCTGTGGGGGATGTTGCCACTCTTCACAGTCGTCAGCAAAGTGCCCACGTCTACCGCATTTAAAACATTCTCCACATTTTAACCTTTCCCTATAGGCTGAATGTCCACCCGGTTCAATTAACATGTCCCATTGCGGGCCCCCACGTTTTTTTTATGACACCACGGCACCCTTGCCCCCTTTGGTCCTGTACTAAGAATACACCACCATCATCCCCTACTGCTAACACTTGTACTTTCTTTTTCTTTTTTAGATTAAAATGTCGCTCAGCATGCCGTGCATATTCAAACAAAGGTTGCAGTCTACATGTTCTGTGATCTACCATGTGCTTAGTAATAAAACTACTTATCTGAGCCTTACAACCTTTAAGAAAAGTATTTTTCAATTGCTGTTCATACGGACTATCATTAGTCTGATCCTGCGGAATCATCATTCTACAATGGTTATTGAACACTTCTGTCAATCTTACAATATAGTGATCTACAGATTCATCATCATTTTGGATGCATTGATTTATTACTGTCCAATCTGCTCTTGGACGCCACTTATCAGAAATTCTCTTTAACAGATCAGTGACTCGTGTGTCTAACACCCCAGAATTATGCTTTAATGTAGTGCCGTCATCTGCCTTACATGTCCAAGTACCACAAACTAAGTGCCAATCTGGACCTAAGATTTGTCGCACTACTTGTTCTATTTCTAAACCATTTAGATGATAACTTAAACGCATACCAACTATGTCCTCAGAAAACTTTTGAAAATTAACCTTGGGATGAGGAATACCATCCGTAGCTCGTTTTATATCCTCTCTAGCCCAGGGACGATAAACTAAAATAGATGGTTCTTGTCCAACATCTCCTGCTTGTGGGTTTGCAACTTGTATTAAGGGAAGAGCTTCTGAATGGTCAGAAAGTTTAATAGCCCAACGTCCTTGCCCTGCTGGTCCTGACCTTAACTGCATAGGTTGGTCTACCTGTTGCAAAGCAACTTTAGGTACTACGGGAATTTGTGGGTAAATTGGAGGGATCACAACATTTCCTTGAGCAGCTAATAACCCACCCTGCTGTACAGATCCCACATCTTCAGACTGATATTGAGGAGGTTCCCCCGGTATGGCAGCAGTAATTTCACCATACGGTGGGGCGGTTGCCTGCCTTTGTACTGCACAAACTGTATGCTCATCATCCTTATCTAAAAATAAAGCTACTTTTCCACTTGGCACCAGTGATCCCTTTTGATTTATTTTCTTTTTTTCCTGACACTGTTTTTCTTTTATAGCTCATTTATTTTTTTCTTCTAACCATTTTTGTGCCTGGGGAAATCCCAATTGTCTTTGCTTTTTAGTTCTAGTTCCTGCATCTCTTTTCAAATCTCTAACCAATTTTGCACAGGCATTCTTATTCAGTGTACCATCAAAATCATATTTCAACTTCCACTTCTTCAAAAATTTAACATTATTTTTGTTTAAACTTTTCATATACTTAGCATCAACATTTAAACAGGCATCACTCTCACACTTGCAGCAACTTGAACCCATGTTTTCCTAGATTTCTTATTTTAGGACTGTATATTTTAGGACTGCATCAAAATTATTTTTACAAGGCTTATTACAAAATGGGGCTATCTTAACGGGGATCCTAACAAAATAACAGGTAATCCTAACAAAATAATAACAAGTAATCCTAATAAAATAATAAGTAATCCTAACAAAATAATCTTAACAATTATTCCTACCCACCCTTAACTAAAAATAAACCCCCTGTCGACAAGGTTAAATTAAATTAAAAGAAAATTGTTTTCATCCTACCTGAACCAGATGAGACTCCGTTTCCCCTTTTGGTTTGGAAACCATCCCTCAGATAGGGATCAGAGAGCAGCCAGCCTCTTTCCAATGACAAATCAGTCGGAGGGCTTTCCGTCGAGGGAATCTTAAGATGAGAAACCCTCACCTGCGCATGTTTTTCGGTCTCTCTGTTGGTCTGATCCATATCTTCGTAGAGGTTTCCGGTCCGAAGGACCAAAATGTCAGAAGAAAAAAATTCAAGCGAGTCACATCTGTTTCAGGTGATGAAAAACTTCTTTATTTGCAGCTAACCAGATTACAGCAGCATGTTGGCCAAGATGATCTCAATCTGATCAGCTTGTTTACTGACATCAACTTTTATACTTTCCTGTTACTAGACAAAATAGCTTTTGTTACATTTCTGACAGTTGACAGTTGGCTATGAAAAACATCTAGGATCACAATTTACCTCAGAAAATAATGCTTTACCTCAAAACCACAGCTAGTGTAGAATGTTTACCTCAAAACCACAGTTAGTGTAGAACGTTTACCTCAAAACCACAGTTAGTGTAGAACGCTCAAAAAGGTACAGCATACTTAGTTCAACAATGGTAGCTGGAATTTTCCACAGCCTGCCTCAGTAAATTAACTCTTATTCAGAAGTATAGAAAACAGATGTTATTCAAGTTCATAAGCAAACTACATCTATCATAGGTAAAGCCCATCTTTAATAAACATGGTTCAATGACCTTTTCTTACCAACACTTCAGCAAATAGCATATTCATTTTGCTAGATGGAAGAAAGAGACAAATAACAGTGTGTTTTAAAACTTTTTCTCTTAACAGCCGTGCATATGGTGGTGGGAGGTCCATTAAACGTGTAACACGTAGCATCACCCCCCCCCTTCCAGCTAGGCCGGTGAGACATACAGACACACAATAAAGGTTAACACACCACTGCTTCCCAGACCACCGGCAGGATACTACCAATGGGAGAGACATGCAAGGTCTAAACTTGAAACATAGACATCGATGTCCCTTATGGGACATGAAAAATTAATGATCAGAGCCAGTCCCGGTAATGATTTATCAAACCAGGCTGTAGATGTACACGGACCAGTAGGTTGTGCAAGCCTGATAACTCATGGGTTGACACAACGTACGACATGTGGAGAGTGGGCAGTGTGTAGTGGTGTGTTTATACCCCACCTGCACCCACAGTAAGGATGACTGCTGTAGAGGAGTGGTAGGTGGGGGAACTATAGGTATGCGATTATGGGCCTAGGCTTGCAGGTGTTGGCTGGCAGAGCCATATTAGGACTGCCCAGAGGATGTAAGTAATATTCCAATATGGGCATAGCTGATGCCCATACCTCCCAACCTCTAAGAGCACATCCACTGGATAGGCTGTAAACCATTGGGGGAACACATAGGGACCATACCATTGAACTGTCCCTGATTACCAGGGACGTCCCTGATTTTGACTCAGATTCTAGCTCTGTCTCACCTAAACCCTCTTAGAACTAGTGATATTAGGAGGAAAGGTGGTGGAATACATGTAATGAATAACGACAACAATTAAGAGTCATAAACAGCATGTACCGGAGACAATGTGTATGAATACATATGATTGAGTCTGTCAATGTGTCAGGTTGATAGCACCAATAATTTAAATATGTCCCTGATTCAGTCTTCATTTTTCTCCAATTGTATGAGAGGTCTGATAGGGATAGAAAGCACATATTCCACTGACTACCTTAGAAAGATGATAGAATAATAGGTATGCAGTAGCATGACTCGGCTGATGGATGTGGGTCACAAAACCCAATTACTTGTCTATATTGAAAAGTCTCAGTTCCCATGTATCAGCCAGACGGGTGCAGATTGTAAGAGGAACACATAAATAATATGAATAAAATACTGGACAGGCTGCTGATTCCATACAATCAAATGGAATGCTGTTGCCTAATGGGCAGCCATTCCCGATACTGTAGGCATGTAATCCAATGTACTAGGCATCTCAAGGTAATATTGTGGCCCTTGCTCCCACCCAGGGGTGTGAGTGTCAGATGCATGCACCAATATCAGGGCATTTGCAAGTGTGGGGGCCTGTTTGGCCACCAGTATGCGAGTATTACACTGGTAAAGCAATGTAGAGGCTAATTGAGTGTAAGAAGCTGTAACCAGAGGTTAGCATTGCAGAACACCACAAAAACCCACGCACACCCGCTCATAACTGCTTTAATGTGCCTTACTCCCTCCATATCCAATGGCCTGTGACAAAATAAACGGCCTCTGCAAGGCTCAGAACCAGGACCCTGCACACACAGCTAATGTGATTTACCAATACTCCATGGCAGATATACAGACATCGGACCTTACCACAAACATATCATACAGCGCATTCATTCAACAGTATAGGAATGTATTCCATCATGTAGATGTATGTGCCAGTGTTTTTGACCAGCATATAGGTACATACATGTATAAAGATATATCAGGAACATACCATGTGACGACAAAGCATTACAAACGAATGAAAAGGGAAACACCAGCGACGCCTGTATTATGTAGTGGTGTTGTCCTACGTAATATCAAGACTCCCTCAGACAGACATGTGTCAGTCATACACGCAAACAGTTGTACATTGGCCGTATACATCACTCTGTGCATGTAATGTACATTAACACAACAGTACCTGTCCAATCATTATGTGAGAACAGTACTCTTGCAAGGTGCTGTGTGCAACATCATCATCATTATAAAGGTAAATGGGGTAATCATAGAGGGTCCAGTAGTGCTGTGTGTACAATGGGGTCATCTGCATCATGTGTACCTGGAACATTTAGGAGTGATGTGCATACCAGGATCGTGCACCTGAGGGACAGGGGTGAGGATAACAGGAGTATGTTGTGATGCATATTACAAGGGTTACATATGTCCAGCGGGTACGTGTGTGAATTGGACAGCTATATATGGGGCAAATGTTGTCCTAAGAACCAATTGGCCTTATGTTTCCGTAGGGTGAGAGTGGGATGTGGGGGAAGGAGAGTAGGTATGTCCGTGGAGGATAGGTAGGGTAGGATCACACACAAGACAGCATACAGGGTCGGTATATGACACATGTGGGGGGATACACCTCAGACGGGGAGGGGTGTTCGGCATTCACATGCCCATGGGAACAGTGGGACGGAGGTCCTCAGCCATGGGCAGCCACCACTGCACCAAAACAGCTGCAAAAAAGGCAGTGCTGGGGGCTGTCCAGGAGGGGTGACCTCACCCTGTAAATGTGACACTCCACCCTTGAGCTTGCGTATCTGGCCTCGGAATCCCTTATTGAGCCCCTAACGCACCACATCTGGAACCACATGGCAGCGGACATGTTCCTGTCTGGCCCTGCTCCCAGGGGGGACAGGCCCCATCAGGCCCCATCCTCAGTGGTGGTACCACTAGAAGGTGGTGCAGAGCCAACAGAGGTTGAGGTCTAAGGCTGGGCCCCAGATGTGCTGGTGCCTGGTGCCATGGTCAGCTGACGTGGGACAGGAGCTTCTGCTGGGACCTCCAAACCCATACAGCCTATGGTGCTGCAGTTTAAACACAGATATGGCTTAGTAATAGACAACAGCATTCAAGATTACTTACAACAGTATGCATAGATATGACCATCAACCCAACACAACAGATGGTATACATTTGCAGAGGGAGCACAACACATGCATATATACTGCATGACATCTGTACAAAGTGTAGAAGACGTGTGACTGCAGATATGAACAGTGGCCCATTATTGGCTTGTCACTGAGAACCCCAGACAGTGTCTGTCATGCCACTGTTTCATGTGATATATGTCCAGTCAGGGATGCATTGGCAGTAACACATCCCTATCACCATGTACTGGCAATAATCCTCACATTATGCTCCTGCTGTGCACAGATGTGTGTTCAGTGTGTAACACAGGAAACAAATGGCTCCACACACTGACCAGTCCACAGATGGCCCTACAGATGGGGGTCCCTCCTGAACAGAGCACTGTCATGTCTGTTATAAAACATGCAGAATAGCCATTACCACACACATGTTAAACAGGCAGTAGTCACAATGAAGCATAGCTACAATTACATGCTGTAGTCATGTCTGGCACATCACCCTCCTGTTTTAGGCTATTTCCCACTGTGTATGATGTTTGAGGAACATCCATGTATCATCTGTGATGCCGTTTTCAAACATCACATCCAGGTACCACTCATAGCGACTGTCATGGCCAAACACCAACATGATGTTCTTAGATATTGTACTGTGTTTATCATGCAAATGGCTATGGGAACATCATCACAGCTGTTCTGCATGCAATCAGCTAGAAGACGACTGCAATAGGTGCAGAGGCCATCTCCTGATCATGTTCTTTACTTACAATACACATGCTGCTGCTGAGCAGGTGTACACCTCCACATCTAACAGAGAGTGTGTGGGAGGGAAAGACAACTTACATCAGAGAAGGGCTTGGAGACTAAAACCTAAGCATTGTCTGTCACACACCTACCAGTACAGGGGTCAAACCCCTGACTGATTAGTCATTACTAATAATTAGATAATAATAATAATAACTAATAATAATTAATAATTAGGTTCATAACCCAGAGGCTCCCTTTGCTCTGGAATAGAATTCCAGTTCATGTGAGGCAGAGCACCTCACTGAATCTCTTCAAGAAGAATCTCGATAAGTGGATGGGGATCGTAGGTTTGTCCCAGGGATTACTCCCGTGTCACTATTAGACAGAGGCACAGTAAACTAAACCTTAAAAAGGGCACAGTATACTCAAATCAAGAAAAGAAAACAAAACAATGTTCTGTGCCTCACCAAAGTCCAGTCAAATAAACCAAAGTAAATATCCAAAAACCAATAAGACTGGACACTGCTCGAATACCAACTCCTTCTGTTTATTAAAAATAGACATACAAGTGATGGCTTCGGCCTCTGCCCTTCATCAGATAAAGCATCTCCCAAAAACCAAACATTTTAAAACAAGTACAAGCCAATAGAACGTCAGTAAAAATCAGTAAAAAACCCGCCTGTTCTTAAGGGCGGGTCTCATAAGAATGACTTAATTAAGCCCAGGACTCCTGTGTGCCATAAACTCAATTATCCATTTAGATTCAGCTAACTCTGTTAATTGTTTAATGTCTCCCCCTCTTTTGTTCAACTTCACATTCACTATCACTTTAAACTTGAAACTATGTGTAGGATGAGCTGCCAAGTGTCTATGTGATGCATTGCGTGTGTCTCCATTTCTAATCGAAGAGAGATGCTGCAAGACCCTAACTTTAAGCATACAATTGGTCTTGCCCACATAAAAACTTGTGCAGGATTGACACTCAGCCAAATAAACCACATCAGTGGTTCTACATGTTGCTCTCCCTTTCAAATCAAACAATCTTCCAGTCACTGGATGTACAAAAATACCCCTACTATCTACACAAGCACACGCCTTGCATAGCCCACATGGAAAAGTGCCCTGTTTAGTGATGGCCAGATTATCCATACTGGTCTTTGTCTTATCCCTACAAAGTAAATCTTTCAAGTTTTTATTTCTTTTATATCTAAAAATCGGTTTATCACCTAGCATACCCTTCAAACTTACATCACTAGTTAAAATGTTCCAATTCCCTCTGATCAGTGCACAAACATCACCTATATTACTGCCATAAGTTAGTGTCAACCTAGAATCATGTCCACTGGCCCTGTCATGTTGTGAGCCTATGCCTGTATCAACGGTTCTCAGCCATGGTTTATACCTATCCTTCCTATAATTCCTACCAAACTCCATCCTATTGTTCACCAATTTCCTATCATAACCCTAGTATGAAAGCAGTCCTTCAGGGTCCCCAACTCTTGCTCGAAGCATGCATCATCATTGCTAATTCTAGATATCCTAGCAACCTGTCCCTGCACTATATTGGGAAATATGTGTCGAGGGTGCATGCTATCAAAGAAAGCAAGGTATTCTTCCAGCAGTCTTTTCTATACAAACTGGATGAAAAGCCATTTTCTGTCAACTGTACTGACATCAAAAGTCAATCTGTGAGTGAGCTGTTAACCGTGAACCTCAAAATGATGTGGTGGTATGTAGGTAGGAGGCGAAATCAGCTAAAGAGTTATCGTCCCCATCCCAAAGAATAAAAATATCGTCCACAAAGCGGCTTATACATCTTGATATGATCTTTCCATGACATGTTATTCAACACCATACTCCTCTCCCAGAAGGACAAAACAAGATTAGCATAGGTGTTGGCACAGGGGGTGCCCATGGCTATCCCCTGTGCCTGCCTATATGCTTGATTCACACCTATAAAAACATTATTATTCAGTACCAAACCAAGCAAACCTCCTATGGTATCAATCTTCAGCGTAGTGACGCCTAACTCCTGCAAAAGTTCAGAAATGGCTCGTATCCCATAATCATTGCCTATGACAGTAAACAGGCTCTGAATGTCCATAGTTACCATAAGTAACTCACCATCAAACTGATCCAATTTAGATAGAGAAGCCAGTGACACCTATATTCAAAGCTCTACCAAAAATACATAAATCAGAAACTGACCCACCTCTCAGACCCATAGTGTCTGGCAGAGGTTGGGTGACAGAAAACATTTCGATTTGGTTGGAGACGGAGTTAAGGCCATACCTAGTCAGATTGGATAGTGTGCTTTTAGATACAGGCCACTTTTTGAAATATTTAGGGGCCTATAAATTGGATCAGTTTGATGGTGAGTTACTTATGGTAACTATGGACATTCAGAGCCTGTTTACTGTCATAGGCAATGATTATGGGATACGAGCCATTTCTGAACTTTTGCAGGAGTTAGGCGTCACTACGCTGAAGATTGATACCATAGGAGGTTTGCTTGGTTTGGTACTGAATAATAATGTTTTTATAGGTGTGAATCAAGCATATAGGCAGGCACAAGGGATAGCCATGGGCACCCCCTGTGCCAACACCTATGCTAATCTTGTTTTGTCCTTCTGGGAGAGGAGTATGGTGTTGAATAACATGTCATGGAAAGATCATATCAAGATGTATAAGCGTTTTGTGGACGATATTTTTATTCTTTGGGATGGGGACGATAACTCTTTAGCTGATTTCGTCCTACCTACATACCACCACATCATTTTGAGGTTCACGGTTAACAGCTCACACACAGATTGACTTTTGGATGTCAGGTACAGTTGACAGAAAATGGCTTTTCATCCAGTTTGTATAGAAAAGACTGCTGGAAGAATACCTTGCTTTCTTTGATAGCATGCACCCTCGACACATATTTCCTAATATAGTGCAGGGACAGGTTGCTAGGATTTCTAGAATCAGCAATGATGATGCATGCTTCGAGCAAGAGTTGGGGACCCTGAAGGACTGTTTTCATACCAGGGGTTATGATAGGAAATTGGTGAACAACAGGATGGAGTTTGGTAGAAATTACAGGAAGGATAGGTATAAACCATGGCTGAGAACCGTTGATACAGGCATAGGCTCACAACATGACAGGGCCAGTGGACATGATTCTAGATTGACACTAACTTATGGCAGTAATATAGGTGATGTTTGTGCACTGATCAGAGGGAATTGGAACATTTTAACTAGTGATGTAAGTTTGAAGGGTATGCTAGGTGATAAACCGATTTTTAGAAATAAAAACTTGAAAGATTTACTTTGTAGGGATAAGACAAAGACCAGTATGGATAATCTGGCCATCACTAAACAGGGCACTTTTCCATGTGGACTATGCAAGGCGTGTGCTTATGTAGATAGTAGGGGTGTTTTTGTACATCCAGTGACTGGAAGATTGTTTGATTTGAAAGGGAGAGCAACATGTAGAACCACTGATGTGGTTTATTTGGCTGAGTGTCAATCCTGCACAAGTTTTTATGTGGGCAAGACCAATTGTATGCTTAAAGTTAGGGTCTTGCAGCATCTCTCTTCGATTAGAAATGGAGACACACGCAATGCATTACATAGACACTTGGCAGCTCATCCTACACATAGTTTCAAGTTTAAAGTGATAGTGAATGTGAAGTTGAACAAAAGAGGGGGAGACATTAAACAATTAACAGAGCTAGCTGAATCTAAATGGATAATTGAGTTTATGGCACACAGGAGTCCTGGGCTTAATGAAGTCATTCCTATGAGACCCACCCTTAAGAACAGGCGGGTTTTTTACTGATTTTTACTGACTTTCTATTGGCTTGTACTTGTTTTAAAATGTTTGGTTTTTGGGAGATGCTTTATCTGATGAAGGGCAGAGGCCCGAAAGCGCTCATCACTTGTATGTCTATTTTTAATAAACAGAAGGAGTTGGTATTCGAGCAGTGTCCAGTCTTATTGGTTTTTGGATATATATACTTAAATCAAGGGGTGGCGTAAGCCATACAGAATCAGGCTAGGCTTATAATTGCCCCAGGGCAGATAGCCTAGTATCATAGTGTTCATAGTGTTCATAGGCTAGTACTAAGCTAACTGCCCTTGTGAGCCATTTTAAGCCTAGCCAATAATCCTTTGTGAGACTCAAACCCTGCACCTTGTGTTTGCAAGGCAAACACCTTAACCATTAGGCCACCCTCCCAACCCCTTGAACCTATGAACCTATGAACTATTACAAGAGCATGCAGTTATTACATGTGCCACAAAGCCGACATGTTGCTGTGCTATAAGAACATATATTTGTGTTGGTGAGAGACATGTGCAACAGAGATATAGTAGACATACATTAGGTGTAGAACACATGGCTGTCCACATGAACGGATGCCATTGCCATCATGACCACACTCTCTAACGGACTCGTATTGACACTCTTTCCCAGGGCCACAAATACACTCCCTAACTACTTAGTTTGCCACACTGCAGTAATGCACAGGTACTACATGCACCACAGGGGATATCTGGAGGTTCTATGGGCTAGGGCATGTGAACGTGTTTGACATCTGTTGGTATGCCAGTTGGGGTTATACTGGAAGTGACTGTGGTTGGGAGCATCATAACCCACACGCAGACACAAGGTGCCAGTACTGACATGCATGTATGCATTGTCTCATGGGTTTGTAATGGTTGGCTGTGCAAGATGGCTGTACAAGCCTGGGTGAGGGATAATCCTTGGCATCACGCCACCCAACAATGGTGTGCAGTGTGGTACAGCGGTGTAGTGTCTGCAATGTCCCACACAGATGGGTACTGCATGAACTGCCCTGACATCCTGGTTACCATTGTGTATGGCCATAGTTCTGCAATGCATGCCATGGCTGTGTTTGATAGTCCTTGAAATGGACATTGCTTGGGATGTGCATGTCCCACAATACTGTACAGTGACATGTGCAGGTGTACCTGTTATGGCAGGCACATGTTGTGTACACAGACTGTTATCCTCCAATATGCCAATACTGGCCTGGTGTGGCGAAACCTGCTTATAGTCAGCAGGTCGACCCTGTACCTGCATTGATAGCATGATACAGGCATTCCCTGGTGTCAGTGGTTTCGGTCCATACAGGGCACATGTGTACGGCATTGTATGGCCTCTGTGGATCACATTTGATGGCACTACATATGTTGCAGACATCCAGTGGGGAACATAGTGAAGGCACATTTTCCACAATTATGTGCCTATTGTACCACTGTACAGGGTGCCATGTCCTCTGCAGCCCACTGCAATCACACCATGCCTACCATCTGTCATTAATGTGCATGGTATTAGCAACATAGCAGGATATCCTAGGCAAGTGTGTTTGTGTATGACAAATGGGTTCAGGACATATACCGGGTACTAGCAGGGTTGCATAATTTGTTCACCAGGCCTTTTGCCAGATATAGGGGTATGGCTTGCCAACACAGTCCCGTGGCTGACTGACATCTGTACGCCTCGTGTGGTGGGCATTGTGTCATAAGACAAACACCATATATGAAAACTACAAGATCTGCTCCCCAACATGTCCAGTAGTTAGCCACTCACAGCCACCCCCACACAGTCTCTGACAGTGAAACATACACACCTGCCTTGAACCCCTACCTACCTAGTATATCACACTGCAGCAGTACACATTTACAGCATGTGCTACAGAGAATACCGGGTTATAGCAGTCCTAGAGGTGTATTTCTAGGTGTGTGACATCAGCAGGATTGCCAAAGGTGAGTATATGACTTGTACGGAGTGTGAGTACTCTAAAAGCACTGGTCTGTTCTCAGGCAGATGGACACACACACACACACACACACACACACACACACACACACACACACACACACACACACACACACACACACACACACACACACACACAGACACACACACACACACACACACACACACACACACAGTTGACAAGTCTGGGATTAGAACACTGGCGTAACTACTCTATCACACTACAGCAGTGCGCAGTTACAGTATGCACAACATAGGCTACTGGTCTACGACATTCCCAGAGTTGTATTTCTAGGTGAGTGACATCAACAGCATTGCCAAAGGTGAGTATATGATTTGTACGGAGTATGGGTAGCCTATAAACCATTTCTCTCTACACAGTCTGAAACAGACAGATGCGCACACATTCACACACACAATTGACAAGTCTGGGGTTAGAACTACTACCTAACTAGTATAACACTACAGCAGTATGCAGTTATGGGATGCGCTGTGGAGATTATTAAGCTACAGCTCTCCCAAAAGTGTATTTCACAATGGATGACCTCAACAGGCTTGTCATAATACTGCTATGGGGAGGGCAGTGTGTGCATGGGTTATAACCCAGTCATGTAGGGGTTGATATGCCACATGCGGACGCACATGGGGCCATATGTCACAGGTACGTGTATACAGGTACTAGACGACTACTTCCCTCTACAGTCATGTTGCACAGCTGGCACGTGCACCACATAGTCTAACATGCTGACAGATACAGGTGGCTAGTATCTGCAGTGAATGACATCTGCACCTCATGTGTTTGGGGCTCTTTGGCTGTGTGCTGGATGGGGCAGGCATGGATGGCTCCTTGCCACGGTCACCCTCTTCCACACATCTATGTCCATCTATATTTGACATATTATAATGTGTTGTCCTTACATAGATGCCTGTATTCCTATCCACTGTGTGTGCAAGGCAGGCATGATGCACACTGACATGTGTCTGCACTAAGAACTGCGACCGCCAGATATGTCCGGACCACTGGTGTTTGCAGACATGGCCTTCATGTGTTTGTATGTGAGCATGCCCAGTATGACCATTCAGTATGTTGTCGACTGACATTGCCTTCATACCTTCAAGTGTGTGAGCATGCCCAGTATGGCCATTTGTATTGCATGTGTTACATGTCCAGGTAGTCTGTACTGTGATGTTGACCTTTGTGTTGCACACTGACAGGTAGCATGCTGTGTCTGCAGGGTATCCATCGGTCATGTGGCATTGACTGTTGCTACATTTCTGCATAGTGGGGGGGGACACCTGACTGTATCTACATTCCTACACAGTAGCAGGGGGAGCACACCTGACTGCTGCTATAAGTGTACGTTGGATGTAGGGCACACCTGACACTTGTACACATTTGCTAGTACTGTACTGGTATGTCAGGCACTCCATTTGTGCTGGCTAGAGGCATACCAGTGTACTACAGATCTTAGCTTTAATTACCAACATATTAGTTTCTGACTTCCTAGCCTTCACAACCTACATCATACTGCCTGGCCTGCTGTAGTCTGTCTGTGTGGGTCTGTGGGAGGGGTTACCCACAGGGCACATTTAGAGGCCATAGTACAGTATTTGTTTGTGTCAGTCTACACCTGTCCAGCTGGTTGAGACTTGTGTTGGTCTTATGGACACACATGATGCTCAGCCCATTCCCTGCAGTGGGTTTTATCACCCTGTGTAGCACTGGCTACTATGGTGACTCCAGTATGTGTTACAGATGTCATGGTTCCACTATGGGTGTTTACTGTCTGTTGCCTTAACATTCGGCCACCCAGTTCCCTTGCATCCTCACATCCATACCATAGCTACAGGTACCAACACATTCTACTACATTTGGCAATTGGTAGATTGATTGACTTACCTTGAGGGTGTGCCAGACTTGAGGATGGTGCTGGAAGGCTGCCTATATCGGATGCACATAGTACACTCCCTATACATGGCTGAGTACAGGTAGTGTCATGTTTGGCATCCCTTTTACTGTCTGTGCAAGTCAGAGAGGATGACATTCCCTGGGTCCCTAATGTGTCAGTGCATATGCTATGTGTTGCCTCTTTGCCAAGGCCAGGTCATACTGGGCATGCCTCCTTCCGCCTACTGGGTCAGGCTCAGGTTGTTCCTCCTCTGAGTCACTCTGTGCCTGTACAGGCCTTGGCATTGGTGGGGGGCTGTGTGGCCCTGCCCCATGCTGTTCCTGCTGCAGCTGTTTCCACAGGATCATATTGTGTAGCATAGCATATACCATAACAATTTGGGTGCATGTAGCTGGTGAATACTGCAAGGCACCACCGGCTGTGTCCAGACACTGGAACCGTGACCTGAGCATCCCAAACACATGCTCTATTATATGTCTAGCCTATGCGTGTGCCTCATTATGGTGTTGTTGTTCAAGTGTGTGTGCATTTCTGATGAGTGTCATCAGCCATGGCTCCAGTGGGTACCCAGCATCCCCCACTAGGTGACCATAGGGGATGTCCATATTGGCAAAGCTATGGTACAGCAGCATCAGATGCCATATTTCTAAATCGTCATAGCTTCCAGGGCAGCCAGCACACACATTCATTATAATGCCCTGGGCATCACATACAACCTGGGAGTTGATGGAGGGGATGCCCCTGTGGTTGATGTAGGCCCTACACTGCTCACTGGGTGGTACTTTGATGGGTAAGTGTGTGCAGGCTATAGCACCCACTACCACAGGGTAGTCTGCTATTTGGTGGAAGAGACGCATATTGCTGGTCAACATCTCACATGTGCTGAGGAAATATACGTGCTCATTGGCATGTGCTGACATGGCATCCAGGAAATGGTGGAATACTCTGGATGCTGATGCCTGTGAGATCCCCATGATATCCCCAGTTGTGCTTTGGGAGGTACCTGTGGCTAGTATACCTAGGCCTACACATACCTTGGTATCCACTGGGATGGGTTCCCCTCGGCCTGTTTGATGTGTCAGGTGTGGCCAGCACAGCTCAACAATCTGCTGGAGGAGGTCTCTGCCCACCCTATAGCACTCCACTATTTCCAGCTCATGTAGCCCCTGGTAGGTTACCCTGAGTCTGTACACTCTTCCCTGTCTCCTCACTGAGGGTTGTTTGGCAGCATTCACATTTTCACCACCCTCAGTCTCTTGCACATGTTGGTCTATGTTGCCTGCTGCAGCCCTTCTCATTTCGTAGGTAGTGTAGAGTGTGGAAAAACCAGAGGGGAAGATGTTTGCTTAGTTTATAGTAGTGTTCTGGGCTGGGCTGGTCTGCTGCCCCTGTAATCGGCTGATTCTGATACATATAACCTGTCAACTCACCTAGTTCACCTTGATTACTCTCCTACTGCTGTTGTCCCTCCCAATTGCACTAGGCAGGTATAGACACACCCCTAGCTTAGCCATGCTAAGCTAGGAGCAATCCTGAGCCACAGGGCTCCAATCCACATACAGTATGCCTGACACATCCCCCATGATGTCACCTATATCTGAGTCCTGCACCCTGCTATCTATACACTTACACTCTCGGGACCTGCCTCACACCCTGTGGATAACCGGGATTCACTTTCCTTTACCTCATTTGCATAGGATTGCCTGTTAATGCATAGTTACATGACCCATACTAAGCCTCCCCAAAACTAACCACTGCTTACTGTCGTGCAAATCTGCACACAACTGCTTAAAAGCACCTTACTGACACCCTATTCAATGGCCATTGTTCTGCCCAGCAACAAAACTGGCCTCTGCAAGGTTCGAAACCAGGACCCTGCACACCACAGACGATGTGCTTTACCACTAAGCTATGGCAGATATACATACATCGGATGTTATCACATACACATCATCCAGCACAGGCATTCAACAGCATAGGACATGTATTCCGT